>NC_092285.1:12267894-12282146 GCF_036320965.1 Panulirus ornatus
CGCGGGCGATCCCCGGCTTATCGACATTGTTAAATTATTATTTACTTACTTACCAATTATTATTTACTTAATGGATTTTATTCATGCTAACGCCAGACGATTTTATTCAGCCAATAGGGCGGAGCCCGGGTACCGGGCGGAGCGGCCGCGCCGGTACGGCGCGGGCGATCCCCGGCTTATCGACATTGTTAAATTATTATTTACTTACTTACCAATTATTATTTACTTAATGGATTTTATTCATGCTAACGCCAGACGATTTTATTCAGCCAATAGGGCGGAGCCCGGGTACCGGGCGGAGCGGCCGCGCCGGTACGGCGCGGGCGATCCCCGGCTTATCGACATTGTTAAATTATTATTTACTTACTTACCAATTATTATTTACTTAATGGATTTTATTCATGCTAACGCCAGACGATTTTATTCAGCCAATAGGGCGGAGCCCGGGTACCGGGCGGAGCGGCCGCGCCGGTACGGCGCGGGCGATCCCCGGCTTATCGACATTGTTAAATTATTATTTACTTACTTACCAATTATTATTTACTTAATGGATTTTATTCATGCTAACGCCAGACGATTTTATTCAGCCAATAGGGCGGAGCCCGGGTACCGGGCGGAGCGGCCGCGCCGGTACGGCGCGGGCGATCCCCGGCTTATCGACATTGTTAAATTATTATTTACTTACTTACCAATTATTATTTACTTAATGGATTTTATTCATGCTAACGCCAGACGATTTTATTCAGCCAATAGGGCGGAGCCCGGGTACCGGGCGGAGCGGCCGCGCCGGTACGGCGCGGGCGATCCCCGGCTTATCGACATTGTTAAATTATTATTTACTTACTTACCAATTATTATTTACTTAATGGATTTTATTCATGCTAACGCCAGAACGATTTTATTCAGCCAATAGGGCGGAGCCCGGGTACCGGGCGGAGCGGCCGCGCCGGTACGGCGCGGGCGATCCCCGGCTTATCGACATTGTTAAATTATTATTTACTTACTTACCAATTATTATTTACTTAATGGATTTTATTCATGCTAACGCCAGACGATTTTATTCAGCCAATAGGGCGGAGCCCGGGTACCGGGCGGAGCGGCCGCGCCGGTACGGCGCGGGCGATCCCCGGCTTATCGACATTGTTAAATTATTATTTACTTACTTACCAATTATTATTTACTTAATGGATTTTATTCATGCTAACGCCAGACGATTTTATTCAGCCAATAGGGCGGAGCCCGGGTACCGGGCGGAGCGGCCGCGCCGGTACGGCGCGGGCGATCCCCGGCTTATCGACATTGTTAAATTATTATTTACTTACTTACCAATTATTATTTACTTAATGGATTTTATTCATGCTAACGCCAGACGATTTTATTCAGCCAATAGGGCGGAGCCCGGGTACCGGGCGGAGCGGCCGCGCCGGTACGGCGCGGGCGATCCCCGGCTTATCGACATTGTTAAATTATTATTTACTTACTTACCAATTATTATTTACTTAATGGATTTTATTCATGCTAACGCCAGACGATTTTATTCAGCCAATAGGGCGGAGCCCGGGTACCGGGCGGAGCGGCCGCGCCGGTACGGCGCGGGCGATCCCCGGCTTATCGACATTGTTAAATTATTATTTACTTACTTACCAATTATTATTTACTTAATGGATTTTATTCATGCTAACGCCAGAACGATTTTATTCAGCCAATAGGGCGGAGCCCGGGTACCGGGCGGAGCGGCCGCGCCGGTACGGCGCGGGCGATCCCCGGCTTATCGACATTGTTAAATTATTATTTACTTACTTACCAATTATTATTTACTTAATGGATTTTATTCATGCTAACGCCAGACGATTTTATTCAGCCAATAGGGCGGAGCCCGGGTACCGGGCGGAGCGGCCGCGCCGGTACGGCGCGGGCGATCCCCGGCTTATCGACATTGTTAAATTATTATTTACTTACTTACCAATTATTATTTACTTAATGGATTTTATTCATGCTAACGCCAGACGATTTTATTCAGCCAATAGGGCGGAGCCCGGGTACCGGGCGGAGCGGCCGCGCCGGTACGGCGCGGGCGATCCCCGGCTTATCGACATTGTTAAATTATTATTTACTTACTTACCAATTATTATTTACTTAATGGATTTTATTCATGCTAACGCCAGACGATTTTATTCAGCCAATAGGGCGGAGCCCGGGTACCGGGCGGAGCGGCCGCGCCGGTGCGGCGCGGGCGATCCTCGGCTAAAATCGAAGAGGGTAGGGGCGGGGCATCTCGGATGGAGCTAGACGCTTTCGGACTCACGGTCGTCCACTCCACCTCGTTACAAAATTTAATTATTTAGGTTCAAAAACATACACCTACGAAAAAACGGGAAATAACAAAAAACAAAATTGACCCCCCCCCCCCCCCCAAACACACACACAGAAAAATTCAAAATCTAAACTACAAACACCCCCCCCCCCCCCCCCCCAAAAAAAAAAAAAAATTCACATTTAAAATAACCAGGCTTCACCTACTCGCAAATAACCCCCCCCCCCCCCCCCCCCCCCAAAAAAAAAAAAAAAAAAAAAAACTGACATTAAAAATTACCCTTACTCCACCAACTTTCAACCCCCCCCCCCCCCCCCCCCAAAACCCTTAACAAACACCACACAAAAATAAAACTATATTTCACCTTCAAGCAAACACCCCCCCCCCCCCCCCTTAAACAAAAACAAAAAAAATAACAAAAACCCAAACCTAACCCATCACCAAAATATAAATATATATTTCAAACAAACCCCCCCCCCAAAAAAAAAAAAAAAAATATATTAATCCTAAACACAACCATAATTCACCTACATAACATACAAACCCCCCCCCCCCCCCCCCCCCAAAAAAAAAAAAAACCACAATATTAAAATAAAAAAAAACTCAACACACAATTCAACCATACTTAACAAAAAAATTACATTCATTCCCAAACATTCTCCACAAACACAAAAAAAAATTCTACAAATAATAACGCATCAAATAACCAAATAAAAAACTAAACAATAACAAATACATATATATAAACAGAAAAAAAATATTAAAAAAAAAAAAACAAAAATTTCTCAAATAAAACACAAACATCCAATCAAATATTAATAACAAACACAAAACAAAAATTGAAAATGTAAGCACAAAAAAAAATCATAAATAATTCTCTTTAATTCAAACACAATTCTAAAACTACATTCAACACCAAATACACATACAAATTTTTTTTTTTTTTTTTTTATTTACAAAAAAATAAGAACCCTTAATAACAAATGCAGTACGCCCCCCCCCCCCCCCCTTCCCAACACTAAAAAAAAATATAAATTCTAATAGTAAAAACCAACAAACACTTCATTCAAACTTAACAAACACTCTCCACAAACACAAAAAAAAATTGAAGAAATAATAACACACAAAACATAAACAATAAAAAGATATATATATATATATATATACAAAACATAAAAAATTGAAACACCAAAAAATTTTCTCAATTACACAACCAACTCCCAATTAAATATCAACCACAAAAATATATAAAAAATTGAAAATGTAAGCACCAAAAACAATCAAATATTTATCTTTAATTAAAACACAATCATAAAACAAAAACTATATTCAACACCAAAAAAACAAATTTTACCCCCCCCCCCCCCCACCAAGAAATTAAAAACAAAAATTCAATTTACAAAATATTATACAAATTCTTGACTTCCAATAATACCAAGACAACCCCCCCCCCCCCCCAAAAACAAAAAAAAAAAATTACTTAATTACCAAATACCCTCAACAAACAAAAATTACACATATAATCACACACACACACAAAAATAATTCTACAAGTAATATCTTTCCAAAATAAAACTCAAATAAAAAAATTACACAAACAAATAAAAAATACATTCTCAACAACGATAAACAAAATAAATAAAAATATTAAATATAAAATATTTACTACAGACACACACAAATTTGTTAATTGTAAACACACACACACACCCAAATTAAATATTTATTTTTATATTTAAAGACAAACCCACATACCTAAATTCTCTATCAAAATAAAACTATATATATATACTACACATCACAAACTCCAACTAAACCAAACCTTTCTCCCCCCCCCCCCCCCCCAAAAAAAAAAATTAAACATACCAAACAACCTATATCTCAGTTATTATGTAAATTACACTTCTAATAACATACCCACAACAAAAATTTTCATAAATAACCTTCCTTCCCCCCCCCCCCCCCAAACACCAACAAAATTAAAATTATTTAAAATTGCAACAATTACCCACTTTTCATAAGCAATAACAATTGCAAATATAATAAAAATATAATTTTTAATACCCCCCACACCAAACAAACACACTTTTAAAACATGCCCACACACCACAAACTTAATTTGTAATACACCCACAAATTTAACAATCATATACCCACAACAATTCACACTTTTCACAACCTCCCCACCACCCAAAAATAAAAGTTTATCACAAAATATTTGCTCCCCAAAACCAACAAGCATTACCATTCTTTACACCACCATTCCCCCACCCTCAAACCAAACACAAAACTACATATACACAATCTTTTCAGATTTTATCTTTTCTTTTTTTTTTCCCCCCCATACCTATATACATTTACACCTTTCAGTGTATACACATAACGATTTTCCAAACGTCACTTTCTACAATACCATCTCTTTCAATTTCTCACTAATATATATATATATATATATATATATTTCAATATGTTGCGATACTATATCTATTCTTCTTTCATCCATAGGAAGACGAAACCCACTTTGTCAAATGGAAAATTATGCATCTCATCCTCGGTTGCCATCGCACAATCAAACGTTCCAAATGGTGGACCTTCCTTCTAAATACCACAAACGAGAACATCTGGCAAAATATGTATTTCCTCTACATGACTCTCCATTTCCAAATCAGATTCCAAATTGTCACATTTAAATAATATAAAAGGATCTAAAAATCAACACAAAAAAACAATAATAAATAACAACAAACTCTTAATGCATTTTTTTTTTTTTTCTTGTATGTAACATAAAAGAAAACACCAAATTTTTCCTGGTTTAATTATCCCGCAGACTATAAACCTATACAAACTCTTCCTTCAACACACAACCACTACTACTCTCATACTAATGAGGTTCTCAAATTCATTGTACCTCTCACATCAAACCGGTATCCTCCAAACGGATCCATACTCCTTTTATAGCTATTAAAAATCTATATGGTGCTGCACATCCCTGTCCAACATATTCTTATATATATATATATATAGGAACACAAATAAAGTAGATATCAAGAAGCACCTTAATAGAACATACAAAGATCCATCAGCCAGTATCGAACCTCGGACCCCTTGCGCAACAGGCACACATGCTAACCGCTATGCTAAGGGACTATAATATCAAAACTATTCGAAATACTAAGTACTCCAATACCCTTCGACTCACTATGGTGAGCAATGGGATCTATCGCTTCTTTTGGAACAGAACGCATAACTAGCTCGTACCGTTTTACCGAACCTCGCTGTACAACAGGGACTTGTATGAATACGAATAAAGTGTATATAAACACGCACCTTCATAGAACATGCAAACCTCCATCACCCAGGATATATATATATATATATATATTGATCCTATAAATATGCACATCATAGTTATACAATAAAAAGCTCAAAAAAAAAAAGGCAAATTTATTCCAATCTGTACATTCGCAGAAATGTCCAAGTACCGTCAACGAAACACATCATCGTCTTCTTTTCCAACACTCCATACTTTCAAAACAAAAAAACAAAACCCTTCTCTGTACCTACAACTAAACTGCCAATATTTTCAATGACGACCTTTACCACACGTCTAAGAAAATTTGCCTCCATCCGTCATGTCGTGCCTGCGATAAAACCTCTTCTCTCTCTCTCCTAGAACTCAAACACCTGACCAAATATACCTTTGCGTACACATTTTGGAGATGTTCCCCACAAAATCTACAGTGTATCCCTCCGCTCGACACTATCTTCAATGAAAACGCTCCTGTAAAAAACTTTCCTTTCTTTTACTAAAAACTAACTTTTTTTTTTTTTTTCCCAACCCACACCAAGAGCAAATTTTTTTTTGGGCAAAATGCTCCCAATTTCCTCCTTAGCGCCTAAAACGACATTTTCCTTCCGTACTTGATCGTTTTCTTCTAAATGGCAAATGAGACACAAAACCACCTTGATCCACACAAATTTATATTTTCAAAACACTCACATTTCCAACAAACATTTTTCACATTCAAATCCTTACTACACATCATAAAATAAAATAAAAATCTCAATAATGCCTTAAATTCGTTTCCTCTAGTCCAATCCTCCAAACCTTGGTCGTACTCGCCCTCCTCCTCCGATCTCCGACTGTTGTCGTGCCGCAGTGGAAAATCGTCCTTGGTCTGCTTCCGTTTTCCTGCCCCTCACTCCTTGCTACTTCTTCCCTCCACAAACTTTTACACTGATTTTCCTCTATCATCATCCCAATAGTAAAGCACCCTTCCAAACTATATGTACACTAATCAAATTACTTTATCTTCTGCGTGCTGTTATGTTGTGTGTGTGGCCGGGTGTCCTTCCCCTTTTAATTTTACCTTCCCGACTGCTACGTTTCTTTCTTGTGTGTCGTCCTCTCGGCGAAACGGTCGACTTCCAAAATTATCTCGTCTCGTTTCCCTCTGGATTACGCGGAGATGTACTGTCTCATCTTTTACGTGATCCCCTTCCCGCTGAAAAAGACAAATTCACCTCCGTGGAGCGGTACTTTTCGTGTGATGAATTGTCGGTTTCCTTGTACGTTTCAAAAAAAAAAATGTCTAGTCCCCTGACAAAAACCCTCAACTATATATATTTAAAGGAAAATAATTTCAATTATTACAAAGGTTCCTTATTTTTTCACAACAAAATCAGGGCCACAATTTTTAGTCTTCCAAATTCACTACTATCTACCTCTCTCCTCAACAACATTTGCCTTCAATCCTTAATATAATACTTTCATCGAAAGGTATATGTATACACACGACTGAAATACATTTATTGTCCACGGAATGGTATCGTACATGTGTGGCCGGGTAGCCTTCCTGCAAACTCGACTCGCTCTTACGTTTCTTCTGCCTTCCGCGATGACGTTATCCGAACGAGACTTCGCACTTCGGAACCATTTCCTTTCCCTTTCCGTGATGCTGCAATTTGTGTTATGCGTAGTCACCGCTTCAATACCTTTCCTGTTATGTCCTTCCTCTGTCTTCATTATCTATCCCTTCCCTGCTACGCCTCTCTCTCCTCTCCTACCGTGATGTCCCCGCGTCGTCCACGTTATGTTCTCGTTTCCCCCTTGCTGAGAATACTTCCTACGTCTTCCTGGTGTCGTGACTGACCGATTAGCTTTTTGGTTCCCGTAATGTTCCTAGTCGTGTTCCTACGTCTTCCTTGTATGTCCACTCCCTCCCTTGCTATCTTATCGCGTTCCATTTCCCTACGGAAGAAAAATTAATATCATCACACACACATACATATGTATGTACAACTTCAAAAGCTTTATGGTCCACAGAATTTTAGCATGTGCGGGTTCCTACGTCTTCCTTGTCTATCCGATCGCTGCTCTCCTTCTTCTTGTGGCTCCTCTGATAGTGTGATCCCGACGTTCCCTTGTTCCGCCTCGTGTTTTCCCGCGTCTTCCTGGTCCGACGACTCGATGCTCCGCTTCTTCCTGTATCTCCGATCGTGATGTGATTGGAACTGGAAACCGCACTTGACCACTTATTACATTCCCTTTCCCTGTGGATGACATACTACACCGACACGCCTCTATTTTGTCGTGACGTCCGGAGAGGGGTGCAGACGCGACTCGCCGACCTAGGGGTCACACGGTATCGTTAAAATTTTGGAGGATGAACGCGTCTTTGAGAAGGGGAGCGGAACGTGAGACAAGACGGGGGTCAACGTCGGTCGAGGGTGATGATGGAAAGGTTGCGACGCGTCTCGGCGGGAGATACGGCGAGTATTTTCGGAGTTTGTTCCGAAGCGTTACGTGATACGGTGGCAGATACGGGTTCTTTTGGTAGGGATGGTGAGAGGGTTACGCACCTACGTTTCGATTGGACGGGGGTACCTTTGCGCAACACGAAAGCCGGTGAACTGATTGGTTTGGATGTATTGCGGTGCAATCTATTCAAATGGGTAACTGTTCAAATTAAATGGGTGTGAGTTTCTCGAGTAGTCCCGGGAAATTATATGGAAGGGTATCGATTGAAAGTCGGGGCATGTACGCACCGTCGGATTCGGGAAGGACCCTGTCGAAATTTCCTTTCGACGATTTATGAGGAATACTTACCTAAATGATTCGATTTCTAGGTCCCGTTTGTGGATCTGGAGGGGGCGTGTCGTCCGCGTGCTCTCTGCGAGTTCCACGGAGCATCTCTGTCCTGTGCCTTCTCCGGATCCTTCCGTGCAACTTGCCCGGTATTTCTCGCTTAATCCTACCGCCGCCGTTGTTACGGCTGTCTGCTGTACCGTTTCGCGAATTCCGAAACTTCTTCGAGTCGACGAGATTGAAATGGAGGAGGCTTTTCGTCTGTTCCGCTGTTGCGTTCGCCGCTGAACTCGATGTGCTACGAATGACGCGCCTGCCCGACTACGTCGGGATTCTCTATGTATTTGATGAGAGCTTGTTTAACACTCTTCTCATTATGGACAAAAGGAATTATTTATCTAAAATGAATAATCTTTTCATGGATGACACAACGTATCTAAACTCAATAAAAATCCCCTACAAGCAGATAATTCCAATAGGTATCAAAACACAAAAAAAAATTTTAAATCACATATAAATTCTCAAAAGGTTGACTTTCTTTAGGAACAATGTACATTTACTTAACAAGCTTAACAGTATCAATGTTAATTTTCATTTCAAACTTGTTACCTTGGATATTTCCTCTATTTGATATTTTGCATGATATTCATTTACCTCTTTCAAAGTCTCTTCGTTCGACGGATACAATTTTGTGTGACGGACTGTCTCTTTCGATCCGATGGACGTTATTGCAATTTGCTTTACGTCCTCTTCTTTGTTCTAAAAATCGAAACAATTCTCCCCTTACTTGACGATGTAGTAACTTGCATCTACTTTTATGTAAAAGTTCAAAATGATGGCATGTTACCGTTTTTATGTTGCATGATCCGTACCCTCCCTTTCAATAATAATCGTATTATTTTACTTCCCATCTTGCTTAATGATACTCTGAGGAATCCCTCATTTGAAAAATTAACGGAAAATTATCCTCCTTGCATCTATTGCGTGCCTTGTACGAGTCGATGAATTTTGTTCGACTTGAACGACGTCGATGTGGCACGAGAACGGGACGAGAATCGAATGCCTTGTTTAATGACTTTAACAACTGTGATCTTAAACGTCTACAAAATTGGATGACTCTCTTGTTCGTTGTTGCGGTTCTCTGGTCGGCCGTTCGACCGATGCCGACACGTTTTACGGACGCTTCTTGATTTAAACGAGACGCGTGGAGAATTTTCCTATTGCGAGAGATGACCGACGTGCCTTTCCGATGGATGTTGCAATCTTGCTGTGGTGCCTTGACGAGTGAATGCCACGAGCTACGGATCGAACGCTTGTGAGTTCGACCGTCCGGGTTAAGACGGCGACTGCACTCGGAATGCGAACGCTTCTTTCTTGGTGAACTTGTGTTCCTGTCCCAAAATTTTTCAAATTTAGAAAAAATACAGTAATTTCTCTAATGATGAAATTAATATCTGTAATTCTATGCCACTTTGTCAAGACCACTGGAACCTAATTGCTCTAAAAAATTTATGAGACCTCGTAACACCGGAAAAAAGGAAATGGATATACGTGTTACTGGAGCACGTGAGGCTGACGCTATCTTCCGTGACGGTAATTATTTATCGAAAATGAATCGTCTTGTGAGTGTTGACGATACGTGTATAGACTCGGTCAGAATCCCCTACGCGTGGTTCGTTCCCGTTTCCATTAAGGACTCGACTTCTTCTTGTTGAGACGTAATGCTTCTCTTATCGAAGGTTTGTCGTCTTTGTCCCCTTCCCCGCGAGACCTGTTGTACGCCATTATTTATTTCCTGTTCTCGTTCGACTGATAAAATTGGGTACGAGAAAAAATTATTTCAATTCAATGGAAATTATTATGCTCAAACATTACATTATACAGATTTTTTGGAAAAAACAATTACTAAACAATATCTTACCTTCTAATGCAATTTCCTTTAGGTATGTAGATAATCTTCTTTGTCTTCAGCCAACAAATGAGAATTTACAGACATTTCTCTCCTTACTTAACAATTTAGGACCTTCCATCACATTTACTGTAGACAATGAAAATAATACTATGTTACCATTTTTTATCCATTATTACTCACCTTAACATGACACAGTAAAAATATCATTACAATCTATTGCATCTAACTTAAAGTACCCTACATCTTTCACTGATAAATACCTTAACAAAACATTTTATAGAGTTGAGCCCAAACTTCCCATTAACACCAACAATCTTTTACTTCTGCTTTTCATTAATAATTATACTTTATTTCCAATGTTTCCTTAAAACCTTTAAAACCAACAATAAAGAATATCTTATGCACAAACTCACCTGATAATTATCCTGGGTTCATCCATAAAGTGCATGTAGAAACTGATAAATTTTATGGTGGCCAGACTGGTAACGATATTCCTCTTATACTTAAGCAACACAACACCAATCAAATGTCTTCTTTAATCACATTAAACACTATCATCTCAATTATCAACCCTAACTCAATTACCACAATAAATATCATTGATTCTTTCATTATTAAATACACAACTAATAATAATAATCACTGAAGGTCTAGACAAAATGGATAACCTTATTGTTCATGTCATTTCTAAACTATTCGCCTTCTTGTCCGCGTAATGAGTTCATGACGAGCGCGTTGTCTGTCTTCGACGATCGCGTTTACCGAATGTCATCCTACCTACGTCTCTTCCTTGTATGTCGACTGACTTCTGTTTCTCTCGTGTCTCCCCTGTTACGCGAAAGTGCACTTGGGAACTGTTCGTGTTTCGTTTTCCCCGTGGACTAGTAGGAATATATAAATCTGTGTGTCTGTATGTACGTGTATGAATATTTATTTATGTTTTCCTTTGTCGCTGTGTCCCGCATTGGCGAGGTAGCGCAAGTAAACGGACGAAACGATGGGCCGACCCACCCACGTACGCACTTCCACGCGCAGCACGTACACGTACCTGTACCTCTCAACGTATACGTACATATACACGCACAGACGTATACCTATATACCCATGTACATAATTCGTACTGTCTGCCCATCGCCACCCCACCACACGTGGAATAACAACGCCCTTCCCCCCTAGTGTGTGCGAGGTAGCGCTAGGAAAGACGGCGAGGGCCCCGTTCGTTCACTCTCGGTCTCAAGCTGTCGCGTAATAATGCACCGAAACCACAGCTCCCTTTCCACGTCTAGGCCCCACAGAACTTTCCATGCTTTACCCGAAACTTCGCGTGCCCTGGTTCAATCCATTGACGGCACGTCCGCCCCGGTATGCCACGTCGTTCGAATTCACTCTATTCCTTGCACGCCTGCATGTTCGGTCCCCGATCACTCTAAATCTTTTTCGCTCCGTCCTTCCACCTCCAATTTGGTCTCCTCGAGCCCTCCACCTCTGACATGTGTATCCTCTTTGTCAACCTCCCCTCACTCATTCTCTCCGTTTGACCGAACCATTTCAAAACACCCTATTCTGCTCTCACACACACTCTTTTTATTACCACGCATCTCTTACCCTTACGTTACTTGCTCGATCGAACCACCTCACACCACACGTTGTCCGCAAACATCTCATTTCCGGCACATCCGCCCTCCTGCGCACGACTCTATCCATAGCCCACGCCTCGAAACCATACAACATTGTTGGAACCAATATTCCTTCGAACATACCCATTTTTCCTTTCCGAGATAATGTTCTCGACTTCCACACATTCTTCAAGGCTCCCAGGATTTTTGCCCCCTCCCCCACCCTATGATTCACTCTGTTCCTTGCCCTCCTTTCACCCTCCTGCATGTTCAGTCCCCGATCACACAAAATCTTTTTCCCTCCATCTTTCCACCTCCAATTTCGTCTCCCACTTCTCCTCGTTCCCTCCGCCTCCGACGCGTATATCCTCTTGGTCGATCTTTCCTCGCTCGTTCTCTCCGTGTGCCCAAACCATTTCAAAACACCCTCATCTGCTCTCTCTTACCCTTACGTTACTTACACGATCAAACCACCTCACACCATACGTTGTCCTCAAACATCTCATTCCCAGCACGTCCACCCTCCTGCGCACAACTCTATCCATAGCCCACGCCTCGCAACCGCACGACATTGTTGGAACCACTACTCCTTCAAACGTACCCATTCTTGCTTTCCGAGATAATGTTCTCGACTTCCGCGCATTCTTCGAGGTTCCCACGATTTTCGCCCCCACCCTATGATCCACTTCCGCTTCCGTGGTTCCATCCGCTGCCAGATCCACTCCCAGATATCTAAAACACTTTACTTACTCCACTTTTTCTCCATTCAAACTTACCTCCCAGTTGACTTGACCCTCAACCATACTGTACCTAATAACCTTGCTCTTTTTCACATTTACTCTTAACTTTCTTCTTTCACACACTTTACCAAACTCAGTCACCAGCTTCTGCAGTTTCTCACATCAATCGGCCACCAGCGCTGTATCATCGGCGAACAACAACTGACTCGCTTCCCAAGCTCTCTCATCCACAACAGACTTCATACTTGCCCTTCTTTCCAAAACTCTTCCATTCACCTCCCTAACAACCCCATCCATAAACAAATTAAACAACCGTGGAGACGTCACGCACCCCTGCTGCAAACCTACATTCGCTGAGGACCAATCACTTTCCTCTCTTCCTACGCGTACACATGCCTTACATCCTCGATAAAATCTTTTCGCTGCTTCTAACAACTTGCCTCCCACACCATATATTCTTAATACCTTCCACAGAGCATCTCTATCAACTCTTATCATATGCCTTCTCCAGATCCATAAATGCTACATACAAATCCATTTGCTTTTCTAAATATTTCTCACATACATTCTTCAAAGCAAACACCTGATCCACACATCCTCTACCACTTCTGAAACCACACTGCTCTTCCCCAATCTGATGCTCTGTACATGCCTTCACCTTCTCAATCAATACCATCCCAGGAATACTCAACAAACTTATACCTCTGAAATTTGAGCACTCACTCTTATCCCCTTTGCCTTTGCACGCATTCCACCAATCCTCGGGCACCTCACCGTGAGTCATACGTACATTAAACAACCTTACCAACCAGTCACCCCTTTTTTAATAAATTCCACTGCAATACCATCCAAACCTGCTGCCTTGCCGGCTTTCATCTTCCGCAAACCTTTTACTACCTCTTCTCTCTTTACCAAATCATTTTCCCTAACCCTCTCACTTTGCACACCACCTCGACCAAAACACCCTATATCTGCCACTCTATCATCAAACACATTCAACAAACCTTCAAAATACTCACTCCATCTCCTTCTCACATCACCACTACTTGTTATCACCTCCCCATTTGTGCCCTTCACTGAAGTTCCCATTTGCTCCCTTGTCTTATGCACTTTATTTACCTCCTTCCAGAACATCTTTTTATTCCCCCTAAAATTTAATGATACTCTCTCACCCCAACTCTCATTTGCCCTCTTTTTCACCTCTTGCACCTTTCTCTTGACCTCCTGTCTCTTTCTTTTATACATCTCCCACTCAATTGCATTTCTTCCCTGCAAAAAATCATCCAAATGCCTCTCTCTTCTCTTTCACTAATAATCTTACTTCTTCATCCCACCACTCACTACTCTTTCTAATCAACCCACCTCCTACTCTTCTCATGCCACAAGCATCTTTTGCACAATCCATCACTGATTCCCTATATATATATATTTTTCTTTTTCTCTTTTCTCTTTTAAACTATTCGCCATTTCCCGCGTTAGCGAGGTAGCGCTAAGAACAGAGGACTGGGCCTTTTTTGGAATATCCTCACCTGGCCCCATCTGTTCCTTCTTTTGGAAAATTTAAAAAAAAAACGAGAGGGGA